>NW_027526460.1:131116581-131156581 GCF_048455015.1 Haemaphysalis longicornis
ATCCCAGTCATCTTCTTTCCTTTCCCTTGCCTCCCCTACCACACCCTCCTCTCCCTTCACCTCAGCGGGTCACGTGGCCCAGGTCACTAGTAAGTTCTCGTTGATGGGTAACGGGTGTGTTTTGAGTGACTATAGCGGTCACCGGCGGATGACCTACGTGTGGGTCAGTGACTGGTTCCCATCATAGGCAACCAGCGAGCCATCATTTCCTAGTGAGTCAGGGCCCATTAGCTAGTAGACCAACCCATAACTGTAACATGGATAAAAGGCAGTCAGGTTGGCACATATTTAGGCAGAAAACAGTGCGGAGAGCACAAGACGACAGAAGAGTGTACACGGATGCAGGGTTGATTAACTAAAATTTATTATTGCTTATTAGAAATCATGAGCAAGTAGGAAACATCAAAATACACGTGACTGCACACTGCAAATGTTTACAAAAATGCAATGCAAAATATTGCAATGAAAACAACTATGCAATGGGCTCTCCATAGCACTCCTGACGGCGTACTTCCACAACAGGTGCTGGTTCTACGCCGCGCACAGTCGTATCTAGCCTTCCAGAAATGCAATATCCTTCCTTGTGAGGGCGATTGATAATGTGATCATGCACTCAGGGTGCCTCATTCGAACTTCCAGCGCTTCTCTTATCTCGCACCTCCATTTCAGCGGCGCCACTGTTGGGCTGGTGTCCTGGGTGCGAGATAGAGAAGCGCTGGAAGTTCAAAGCTCACGCGCTCATGCATGGTAGTGGTGCCCGCATGCATGGTAGTGGTGCGCTCACGCACCTGTTCGCCCTCTCGAGGAAGGAATTTGCATTCTTGAAAGGCTAAATGAGATTGTGCCCGAGGTGGATCCATGAACTGTTGTGAAGTGCGCTGTCAGACATGCTATCCATAGTGCATTTCATAGTTTTTATTGTAATATTTCGCATTGTATTTTTGTAAATATTTGCAGTGTTCAGTCACATATATTCTGATATTTCCTACTTATTGCTGATTAGGTGAGAATAAATTTTAGTTTTTAGTCAGCGCTGTGTCTGTGGGCTCCCTTCTGTCGTCTTGTGCTTTTCGTTCCGTTTCACGCCTAGACAAAGAATAACGTTATTAAAGTTGGCGACAGACATGCAAGCGAACATTTGCACGTATACGCAGCACAAAAAAGACCATCGCTCTTAAAAAAGCATAAGTGATATGCAAACCTGCTTGCACGAGGTGTGATCACAATATTTTAGTAAGCAAAAATTGGTTGGAGGGTGTAATAAGTGCACATGAAAGGCCATTGAGCAAATTTCGACATAGTTTGCGCAATTCATGGCCCCAAGTGTACGACGCATCTCAATAGGTGGTTGTTCCGAACATGCAAGTATATGCAGTACGCAATAATGATCAATATAATTTTGCTCTAAGTACGCCCATGTGCATGGGGTAGATGCAGTTATGGGGTACTGATCTTGCGTCTTTAACCGAGTACAATGTTCGCACCACTGCTCTTAACAAAGAGCACTCCACTGAAATTGTGCGTCTTTTATAGATGACTATAGACATGCAAGTTCGTGACTACACTTCATTCGCGTAGGACCAAGCCAGTCGCATATGCAGAACTTTGCGAACTTGGTCGTGCCAGCAAGAGCCCGCAAGGGGGTAGTGCACGTAAGCAAAGCTAAACACCTGAGTTTGCAGCCTTTTCAGATTACTGATTTGAAGTGAGGCAGCCGTTGTATTTTCGGCATTAAATGCATGTAGTGCACTGTTAAAAATAAAAACCAAAGTATTTAACCTCAGTTCTGGCTGATAGTCTTATTGGAGCAAGTCAATTTCACCTATCCATTTTTTGGAATGTCAACATGCAGAGACGTATGAATGTATGCGTGGTGTCGAGGACTCTGTGCCAGTGCTGTTAGAAACAGATGACTGCAATAAACGTCACGCAGAAGGTACCATAAATCTCTTAAGCAGCCTTCTGAATGCTTGTAGAGTATTGTTCATTCTATGGCCATCCATTTATACCATAGTCGTAAAAATGAAAGGAGCAACTCAATGTTCAATTGAAAATAACGTGCTCTTTTGTTAAGAAACATTCCCTTTTCTTGATGAGGCGCTACTTCTTGCTGCATGCATCGAGTTTTCAAGTTTTGACGTTTGGTTGGGGCGATTGGTTGGGTCGATTCGATAAGGGCTATTTACGGCATCGGAAGTGCGAAGTGGTGTACCTGAGTCGTAACTGCAGCCTGGCGAAAGCGCTTCTTCTTTGTTTGTCAATATATTACATTAAGGATCTCACATATCCCTGAGCTTTCGGCCAAACATTGGGCCTTTTTCGGTCAGTAGTCTCCAAACAAGACGAATTTCATCTGTGTTTTGCAAGCAGTACTGCTTGCAAAACAGAGATGAAATTCATCTTTCAGCAGATTACGTAATCTGCTGAAAATTCTGGTAAAATTGAAGCAACTATAATTTGATGATTACACGTCCTCAGATGCTCTTCCAAATAAAACACTTTCATTTGCGTGTTCCATAAGGGCAGGCTGCTAACATTTGGTATTTTTCAGTATGAACTTTTTGTTATGTTACGATTTGCGTTTTGAATACCAAATAAATAAAAACACATTGTTCCTTCAGCATGCCATCATTTATGTAATTTTCTTCTCACACTTGTGCCTGCTCATGGACCTGATAACGACAAAATACGTAACATTTATCTTCCCAGTCCAGTTTTGTGCTCATTCCCCAAGCGTAGGATATCACCTAACGCGTAGGATATCCCCTTAAGAACCATATAATAAGGTTTAAGATATAGTTCTTGGCTTTGCAACTTGGTTTGCAACAATGCATTATGAATATTGGGACTTTTATTTTATGTTGTTATTTGCGCTGGGACTTGATAATTCTGGTGGCAACACTGCGAGATTGTAAAGGTAAAACCTCACTAACCTCTGTCAGACTGCAGAGTCGAAGTCTTATTGGCCTTGTGCATGAAAAACGAAATCAAGAAGCTGCTCCAGAAAGGCACAAAATACAAATGTTTGAGTGCGTTGCAGCCAGTGCAAGCCTTTTATTAGTGACATTGTTTTACGAGGACCAAAATTCAGATGCACAAGGATCCGTACATTCCCAAACGCTATGTTATACCTTTTTGGTTTGATTTGGTTTGATTTCTTGGCGAAACCAAGCGGAAGCTGAGGCTAAAGGTGCATATGGCCTGACAGAGGCCTCGGCCTCTGTCATGATTCACAGTGCAGCAACAAAACTGATATTCACAAATTTAGACAAATTTAAGCATAGTAGGACAAATATAATAGCACAAAAGCACAGTCATTATTACTTTCCTAAGTATTATACAAAGCATACGTCTACAAATGGGGCACGGCGTTTAAAATGTTGAGAATGCCGACCCGCAATCTTGCCCCTCCGCGTACAATATGGCATCCTGGGCACTGCATGATCTCTTCTAAAAAGCTATCTGTCTTCAAGAACACAGTATTCGGCAGTAAACGGTCACAACTCCGAGATAGCAGCAATTAAATATGGAGTCCCTCAAGGGTCAATACTTGGGCCTATATTATTCTTATTATACATCAATGACATTGTGAATATACAAGGGAATGCTGAATTAGTCCTATACGCAGACGACACCAACGTGTTTTTTTCAGGCGTGGACACTGATGAACTTTTCACATGTGCTAACAATTGGTTGTCCGGCTTGAATACGTGGCTTACGGCTAACAAATTACAGCTTAACACCGAGAAGACAAAATACCTACTTTTCAGATCTAGAGGACAGGCTGCACCCGGCAACTTGAGCCTAAAATTCAAGAATACCTATGACGGCCAATCACAAACAATTCGATTTTTAGGTGTTCTGTTTAACGAAACCTTGTCCTGGACGCAACATGTAGACGCCTTGCGGAAAGACCTCTCTCAAGCAGTAGGGGCACTGAATAGACTGCGACATTATCTTCCGAATAAAATTAAACGGCAGATTTATTATGCAATTGTTCATTCGCGACTAAGTTACTGTAGCCTTGTGTGGTCCACCACAACACAGACAAACTTAAACTACCTTTTTTCGTTACAAAAACGGGCGGTGCGGGCTATAGATAACATATTGCTATGCTAAGAGAGTTGTATGCCCTACTTCGAGGTAAATGGGATACTAAATATCAGGAAACTATATAAGTATCGGCTGTCTTTAGAAATATATCGTAAGTACCAATGTGACAAACATAAATTTAACACGGAGTTTCATAGAACCCAAAGCCCGTATGAATTAATAACAAACTTAATCGCGAAACCGTATTCAAGGACAGGTTATGGGGAGCAGCGATTGGCTTCCCAAATACCCGGGTTACTGAATCAGTACCCTGAGATCTTAGATCTCTTACATACCGATGTTTCAAAGCACAGTTTTAAAAAAATAATGAAAGCTCTCTTCCGTGCGGAAAATTGATTTAGCAGTGTACTGTTTTGTCTGGTTTTATATAGAATGAAAACCTCCGAACTGTGTGGTCAACTTATGGTCTTTTGTGATTTTTGTTCTGGTTTGAATTTTGACTTGTTGGTGAAAGCTACTTTGCTTTTGCTGTAAAACAATCACTATTATGTTATATTATCTCCACTGTCCGAAAAATGAACTCTTTATTGCGTGTATCTTTTTAAAGGGATTTCTCGGTGTGTTACTATTGTAGTGTATCGACATGTTTTGTGCGTAGTTGAGCAATTTGCTTTCGTTTGCCTATATTTTTTATGCTCACAGTTAGTGCACTGTATGATGGGTTGTCTCCAGTTGTTGAATGGGCGTCGTGGCCCCGTCAGGCGTTAATTCTGCCTATAGCCACGCAACCCAAGACAAACTTGTAATGATGATTGTCTTGAATAAATGAAATGAAATGAAATGAAATAACAAACCACGTTAATAACGCAAGCGCAATTGAAATGAGGTCTTTTAAATATATAAACTGGCGCCGGTAAGAGTACGTGCGTATATGTACGCGTTGGTTAGCGTGCTCTAGCAGAGCACTTATCCGGTCTGCGCGAGAAGACGTTAAAGATGGTATTTTCGTCTTTGCAATCCACAGGCAGTTGGCGATTACTCCTACTTTTTAGCTTTTAATATGGCATGTCACATTACCACATCATAGAAGACGAAGTGTACACGTTTAGAAAACAGAGGTATTTGCAAAGGACGCCTTAGTTAGCTCGAACAATTTTAAGTACACGAGGATGCTATAGAACTCATTGTAAACCAGAGACTTACTGTTTACTCTCTATACTATTTAGCGGATACTTTCTGACGACTCGCTGTAGGTATCTAGAGCCAACAGGTGTACAAGCAAAACGAACAGTGTTAAATGCAAAACTTCAAATCGTATGCCCTGTGCCATAATTATGGGTGCACATGTTCAAAATGTCATCTTCATAACAACAACGAATATTTGAAGTGCATAAAAATGCAAGACAACAATGAGCAATTAGGGAGCACTGATCAGGACATCAAAAGTTGTACAAAGATTCTGAAAGCACGAATAATCTAGACGACGCAACTATGCCCCGTAAAACCTAAACTGTCAATAATGAAGTCATAGATATACCTCCTAATCAAACATGTTTTTACTTGCACCATAAAGATTGTTGGAGTGTAGAGT
Organism: Haemaphysalis longicornis; assembly: GCF_048455015.1. Classification (NCBI taxonomy): domain Eukaryota; kingdom Metazoa; phylum Arthropoda; class Arachnida; order Ixodida; family Ixodidae; genus Haemaphysalis; species Haemaphysalis longicornis. The sequence continues at coordinate 131,122,226 of NW_027526460.1, forward strand.
GAGAAGACGTTCATGCGGCCTCAACTCCTTTCAAACCAGTCCTTCTTGCGCCTGACTAAGCTGTATGTGGAAGATGACCTTGAATGCCCACGTCATGGCTTTATATATGTCACTGACTGAACACACGTGCAACAGCAGCACTTCAGAGGGGCGGTGTCTGAGGAGACAGCAAGGTCAGAAATTAGTGGAAACGCGGGATCCCTAGCGCTGTTCTTCACTTTTTTTACACTACCCACACCTCGGTTTTACGGCTGACTCTCACCGCAATGCTTTTAACATTCAGCAACCGACGTGCTTTTATGCTTTTCTTGGGGAAGACAAGCCTAAATTATTGGCCAATGTAGGATACACGCCAGTAAATTTTAGCAAATTTCTTAGTCATAAAATACTGCACTCTTTTGCATTCTCTTATCAGTAAAAACGAGATGCAATTATTATTCGTGTTGTACCTAAAACATCAACAGAATTTGTATATGATGTTTTAACCCTTCCCCAGCCATTGCCCCGGGTCTTTGATCAAGCCCTCTATTAGCGTCTATATTACAGCAGAAATAGTTGGCATACCTGTTACATATATGCCCATCAACTTTAAAATGCGCATGGCGCTCACAGCGGAACTTGATGAGAGCGCCGGAGACAAGTAGGGCCCTTGGCGAGAACACATTAGATAGGCTGCGGCAGCGTTCATTTCTGTAAGACATTGCTTTTTCAGCAACTGTCATCTATGCACCTGGCGGCGTTATCCTGATCAGTGTTTCACTCAGCCGTGACGCAAGTGCGAGTGTTCTTCTTTCGGGAATATCTTCTTTTGTTTGAAAGTGAGGCACTCCATCGAAACGGAGGAAAACGCTTTCATGCCGTTGACACCATGTTTGTTTTATGCTTACTCTATGCCATCTTGGGTTCACGCGTTTCATGCTGCACGTTTGTCTCGTATTCTTTTGTTTGAGCTGGGCACAAGTTACGTTCGGGCGCAACTGCACGTAGTGCACATTTCCAGTAATGATGAATGAACTCAATGCGTGCAATGAAGTTGTTGCACTAAAATATTTACACCCTCTTTGTCAATAACACCCTGGCATCTTCGAAAAATATAAGAGAACATTTTAATAGTGTTATAAACGACAAAACGTTCTGTAAAAGGGTGTTTTCTTGTGATATAGGGTGTATATAGGTACACTATACATCCTTTGCTGTCTTCGAATCCGTAAAGATTACCCACTGTACTGGCTGCTGGCGGAGAATGTAGCGAAGTGCTTGTTTGATGGCATGAAGCTCAGCAGATGTAGATGACGTTGGGCGCTCAAGACGATATGAGAGTGCTTGGACGGTGGATGACAGAAGACAGCACTGCAAACTCTTCGACGTGCCAGCTGCTTCAGCATTCACGAACATATATCCCGCGATGTCTCTTACCTAAATCATCCAGTTTGTGTCGCCGGACACCGCGTGATACTGCAGTGGATCCCGGCCCACTGCGGCATCATAGGCAATGAAAAAGCAGATGAGGCTGCCAAGAGAGGATTGCAACTGCGGAACGTGAGGAACATTTTCTTCACGAAGCACGATGCCTCTAGACTAGCAAAGGAGCTTGTTTTCAGGGAAAGAAGCACCTTCTGGTCTCTCCCGGAAAACCAGCACCCATTCCTGCATCATGTCGACCCAACTTTCGCACTGAGGTTACCGGAGCGACTTCCACGTCGGCTAGAGACTTTGCTCCATCGTTTACGTCTCAACGTGGCGCTAGCACGTACCTACCGCTATCGCCTCGGCCTAACCTCGAACCCCTATTGTGACAACTTCGGTTCACCAGAAACCGTCGAGCATATTTTACTGGAGTGCCCTACATACTATCAAGCAAGGAACAACCTCGCACAGAAGATCGAGTGCCTCAACCCCAGTTCCTTGACTTTAAAAGCACTTCTGGGACCATGGCCATCTCCCTCCTCTCAGCGTAAAGTGCTAACCGCATTATTTGAATACCTCAATGACATCGGCGTCGCTGAGCTGATATAGGACCAGACCATCCTGGCACTGTACAACCGTCCATAGACTTTTCACGTGTCGCACTGACGGTCCCCAACGCACACGCTAACTCCTTTTTTTTACATCTTTTATTTTCTTTTCTTCTCTCCCTTCCGTCTTTCTTCCTATTGCAACTTTATTCCCTCCTCCCGTACCCCGCAGAGTAGCATGTCGGCGTTAACATGCCGGCAAACCTCTCTGCTTTCCTCTAATAAAGAGCTCTCTCTCTCTCTCTCTCTCTCTCTCTCTCTCTCTCTCTCTCTCTCTCTCTCTCTCTCTCTCTCTCTCTCTCTCTCTCTCTCTCTCTCCTTTGCTGTTTTGTTGCATTTTTTTCTAAGTTGAAAGGGTGTTAGTTATAAACAGGGAAAATTCCCCGTATCATTTTAGAGCCATAGCCCTTCTGGCGTTGAGCACGTAATAGCTGAAACTGTTTCTGGCAGCATACTGAAGGGATGATGGCAACAATGATGACGACAACGACGACGACGACGACGATGATGATGATGATGATGACGATGAAAACCTTTCTTGTCGTGTCTTTTCAGGTAGACTCACTGCTTGGAAGTGGCAGTGTCCTCGTCCCTTCAGACGGCGAATTGGGAGTTACGCAGCGCGGCCTCCCATTGCTCGCATCTTGTAATGCGTACGCCTGATGTGGGTGTATGGTTTACAGGAGCACATACGACATTCGGCGGTGCTCTTGCTGGCGGATTACATCAAGGCTTTTTTCAATCGAGCAGTGCTAGGGCTGGTCATTTTCGCGCGTTCTAGACATGGTTTTACGAACGTTTTACGTGCTCTAACGCGGGTCACCTTGTAAGGTAGGGCAGCGTCGTGCTAGGATGATGGTGTCACCAATACCTATAACTTCTTTTGCCGCGTATTTTCTACCTCAGTTGATAGGGGCAACTCTACAGTTAAGTTGCAAGATTACTGTAGAACAAGAGGCACCTTTCATTTTGCGACTCTATCAAAGCAACATTTCCAGGTTTATGAGAACCCGTAGAAATTTCGAATTCTTTTTCAAACCAGCAAGTGTTTTCGGCGACTTACTGTCTTAAGTATTAAAGAGAAAACAAGCATAAAGAAAGAACCCAAAAAGGTAGATTATAACAACCCCAAATGTTAAAAGCCAACTAGAAGACTCTCAGGCTCTTCAGTGGCTGCAATAAATCATGCACCCATATGTTTATAGAATTCATTTAAACCTCATCGTTCTTGTGTAATAGCTATTGACTCCCTATGGTTATTCCACTATCTATAACAATGGATAGAAATTGTTGACTGAACCAGAGGTTTTCCCTTTGTGTTTCATCATTCTGTTAAAAATCCACACGGTGTCCGCACACCCGGTACTAATAACAGATTGCGCAGGCCGAGTAAAGTACAACGTGGCTGAATAAAATTAAAGCCGTTCCACTCAGTGTAAACGCTGTAGGAAGTGCAAAGCAATAATTCTCCATAATGGGCCGTTATCCGCTCACTCTTACCGCCCATCACCCTCTTCGCCGCCCTGTCTCATTCCTCTCCAGGTGAATTTAACGGAGGTTTGTCCAATGCATTTCAAATTTCCCTTCTTCGCAGTGCTGGCGCGCCATTGCCTGAAACTGCACCAGCGGGAGTTCTGTTCTCTTTGTGCTCGCTTTTCCTTCCGTACGTGCCGGTGGTGCACTGCCACTTTTTTTCGATTAATATCGTAAAAACCAACCCAACGAGCGTTCTCAACTAAATGAACCCGGGAGCTACCGATTAATTACGCATCTTTTGCATCAAATTCACCTGCAGTTTTCTTTGCGCTAAACAACATCCGGAGATGTATGACAAGTGCCCGCGGTTCACGAGTTTCGAACGCTTATGACTATATAAACTACTTGGCTTTCGAAGCCTCTGTGTGACGCCGCGGCGACAGCCGCTACGACGGAACGCCGTGTGGCTCTATTTGGGTTCAGCGAGTGAGCTACGACGACAAGGCGAGTACCTAAAGTGTTCTGCACTGAAAAGTGGATAGTTGCGCAACAGAGTGGGGTACTAGTTGCTCTTACTAGGACCTGTACTAGTTGCAATTGAAGCCCACATGTATTTCTTATACGCAAAGCATACAGCTCAATATTCATTCTATTGGAGAGCATTACACAGCTGAGTCTTAATACAGTCCCACGAATGTTGCAGTGTTCTCGACTCTAGCGCATTTGTTTCATGTTCCGTTTCGTTGACCGTTGGAAGTTAACAGGATTGTGTCTTCTGACTAACCCGAGTGAAATCATGGCAACGATCTCCATAATGTGGTCTAAGGAAGTTGATTTGCGGAGTAATACTGAAATTCCAATGTTACATTGCAATATGGGACACTACCACACATGATGCGCCAATCAAGTCAAACGTGCATGAAAACGTTATGTCTATGCACTTTCCAATTTCGTGCCTAGGTTGGATTCCCTACATTAGATTCCATCATTTACTGGGACCAACATTTTTCTATTTTAGTCGTCATTTTGTAGCAAAAGCTGATTTTAGTTACTATGCGTTTGTAAAAAGCAAATTTACCAGTGAACAGGAGAATGAGTAAAGAAAGTAGTCCTCATTCGTTAATGCAATGTTCTGATCCAGTTTTAATACCTTCTTCACAAGTCCAACCAGTACTTCAAAGCTTTCATTCTCCCATGACACAGTGCTGCGACATCAAAGTGTTGAAAAGGCGCCGTGTCCGAGATAACTGCTTTTTCGGGAGGCATGAAACAAAAACGCCACTTCAATTTTTCCTGTGACAGATTCCCCTGCGATGAGAGTGGAATTCCGACGAATGGGTACGTTTCAAATTAGGCAGTACTGTAATAGAGAAATTGCTTTGCAATATAATCCTCGTAATATCTCGTTTACGAGATGCCATGTGTATAGTGGAGCGCTATAGAGTAAATGCGATATTTCGATGTTTTAATGCATGCCAAAAATTTCTCAAACATGCGCGCGTTTTTGTGTCATTTCGCATTTAGAACAAATATACATTCCCTATTGCAGAGTATGGAGTATGGCCACTAGAAAGCCTTGGCAACTACGCCTCCACCAATAAGTCTGCATTCAAGCTGCCTTCACCATTCGGTGACCGATTTCACGTCGCCAAATAAAACCTCTGGCAACAATATTCGCGCTATAATAGATGGGTAGAGACATTCCATTAACGCTTATGATAACCCAACCCCCTTGAAGAACTGGCATAGTGTCTTGACTTCCGCCTTACCTGGATCCGAAAGTTCCGATCGTCATAGCTTTCCAGCTCGCTCACTTTGCTTGCGGCGAAGCCGAACTTTTCCGCCACCAAGACCGAAGCCCGCTCGGCATCCAGCCATGGTTTCATCGGTTGCTCCGAGTCCATGGCTTTGTGGAGTAGGACAACCAACCTACCGCGAAATGTTAGAAAATCGCAGCCTCCGTGCAAGTTGCTATACTTCTGTGCACAAGGGACACAATAGAGAAGTGGACTACACACGCGACACGTGTACTTGTCTTCCGATTGCGGCGTCCAAAACCTTTTGTATTGACGTTGTGAGTTTTCTATCCCCCGTCGTTTTCTATTATGTCACCATTTTTATGTGTGTGCGTGCAGTAACTTGCTTCTTTGCAGAATACGCGCTAATAAATGGTCGACAAATGATAGCATGTTCATCTGTTCTGTTTTATAACTCTCTGCATTGGGACATTATAAATTCTAAGGCGTTCCGCATAAATTACTTGTTTGCTGGACATATCCAGAAATCTGGGACAGGAAGCTTCTAGTTCAGCTGGTTGGCACCACGTGGCGTCTCAACCTTCAAGATTTCAAACTTCCCGCGGTGACGTAATCGGTGATGCGGGAAATGAAAATTGTAAGAAAAAGAATTCACGTTTCCAGTAGCGGACTTTATCGCCGATCGCCTTTCCGTGTGTGGTCCTTTACCTACACCTCCCGTTAAGCACACCGTCATGCCAGCACTGCTGGTGCTTTTGATAGCGACCGAGGCGACGTCGCTATCAAAGTCAAGTTACTTTTGGCACCGTCGGACGCCGTTTTTTGAGCTCTGCGGAAAATAAATGCGCCGGTAAAAACAAAATACGAGAGAAGGGAGCAGGAGCATTATCCTTTTTATTTGTTTCTCTGGGGGCTAGGATAGCTGCAATAGCCCGTCTTGCTCATGCGAACGGCCAGCGTGGGTTTCGGCGCAGGTCTAGACCAGTCGCTGTGAATAACTCGCCGTATATGTACGCGTCAACTTCTTGAACATCATCGCCATCATCTTCATCACGTCATCAACTGGCGTAGCAAGTTAGGCATTTTAGCCAGTCCGATGCTACTCTTTCTAGTTTCGGTTCTATTATTGCGCGCCAAACGCCAGTGGCGCTGGGGAAACAAAATGCTCTCTTTCTCTCCCGTTTTTCTCTTCGCTCGTTCACGAAGCGCTTTCCCTCACCCCCGCGTCGCGCCGTCAGCCCCGTCGCCCCGTCTTGCTGCGCATGCGCGATAACGGTTTCCGTGCGCGACGGCGAGGCCGACGCGCGTTTCATGTAGTGGGCTATTTCTCGTATGTGCTCCCTCGGACATTACGGTGCTACATAAGGGACGCCAAGAACACCAGGATGAATCGTAACGCGATGACTCCGAGTGCTGTTAGCAAAAGGTGAGAACGTCGTTCGTATGCCGTACGTGAAGCTGAGCTGAAGGATAGGACTTGTGTTGTGCGTGTGCTGTGCTTGAAGACAGACAAAGACAGACAACCTTGTCTGTGTTGTATTGGTCATCGGTGTTTCTCGCCGCACGTAGCGTTCGCGCACGTAACGCGAATAAAGTGTTCAAGTGCTATTCGAGCTGGCGTCGTAACTGCTCAAGCGGCGTGGCTTCGTGCCGGCGGAGCGAGGCCGGCCAGGCTTGCCCGTGGAGGCAGCGGGGTGGCGGCGGCGGCTGGCGGCGGTTGCCTGGTGGGAATGGGGGGGGACAGGGGGTGGGGGAAAGCAATCCAACCGCCATGAGAAGGGAGAGCGTTACCTCTTCCCCACGCAAGCTGCGCGCCCTCGCATTGTTGCCATGGCAATTATAACGCCTTCAAGGCCAACATGGCGGTGGCGTTGCTAGGGCAACAACAACGCAGTAATGTTTCCCCAGGCTCACCAGGGGAGAATATGCCGCATGAGTCGCAATTAGCCCGGACGCTGGGTTGAAGGCTAAGAGTCCGCCTCCTGTTTTAGCCCAGCTAACATCGCCAGACTTCATTAAAGATCGCTCTCTCTCTCTCTCGGCGCAATAAAATTGCTATCAAGAGAATTAGGTACTCACGACCGACCGAATTTATCGCCGGCCCGTTCAGATATCGAACTCGTGTTTGCTGATATCAAACCGTCCTCGTCGCAAGCCGAACCGGCCAAGCCGGCGGAGCAAAAGTAAAAAAAAAAAGTAATCAATGCACTCGGTAGGTACCAATAAGTAGTTGAAAAAGGTTCCGAGACCCTTCCGCCGCCCCCGACAGTAAGTTAGGAAGGCGAAAAACCTCAAATATCCAAATCGTAGCGTCCGCACCATCCGGCCAAAAACCGGCTACGAGTAGGGCGCGACCAAGGGTGGGGTAGGCGGGCAGACGTAAAGTTGAATAACTCGGCAACCCTAGGGCATACAGAAACGTATAACCACTCGTTGCGGCCGGCAGAGCAAGGGTTACCATTCTTTAAGGTTCGGACCCATAGTGCCTAAGATAAGCAGGATCAACGCACAGGCGGCGTTGGCAGGATTCACAGACGGAAAGTCGAGCGTCCTGACGTCACGTGACTATTTACAGTGGGGCCCCTCGATTTACCGTCTCGGACTCACCACGGACTCCCCGAGCAACAATCCGGCATTCATTTTTTATATGCATTCCTATGGCATGGAGAATCTTCGGACTGCCTGCGGACTATCCTCGGTGAGTCCGAGGCGGTAAATCGAAGAGTCCCAGTGTTTCCAGCTCTTTTGAAAGAAACAAAGAGGGAGGAGGAAGCGATCGGCGGAGAATGAGGGGTACTTTTATCGCTCGTGACATACCTAATACCGAACGTAGGGCAATAATTACAACGGCAATGCGTTTCTACATTGATTCCTTGAGGCATAGGAGCCTTGCGTTACAGCTTGACAGCAATTTCCAACACTTGCACCACTAACCTGCGGGTAATACAGAGCGCCCAAGCGCAGGCTCTGCGTGCGTGTCTTGGTTTGCCGCGTTGTGCATCAACAGTGGGCACCATTTTCATCGCTCAGGAACACCCAATAGCAACGTACGTGGCTACTGAAACACTACGCCTGTACATCAGGCTCCTCACGAGGCTGCCTTCTCACCATCTGGCACAGCTTCCTCAAAGTAGACCACGATCTACTTTTTCAGCGATTATCACAACGCACAGGGCTGCAATCACTTCAAGGTACGCCCCTGCGGGAACATCGTCCTCCCCGTTGTGGTGCCTGGCACAACCTGAGATTCGCCTCAGTGTTCCGGGAATTCGGAAAAAAGCCGACTTGTCACCATTGGCCCTTCAACAGCTTTCTCTGCTGTTACTGCATGAACGGTACAACGACCGGAAACATGTGTACACGGATGGCTCAGTAACGTCATCCAGTTCGGCAGGTGCGATGTTTGTGCCAGCAGATTTTGCCACAACTAGATTCCGCGTTTGCCATACCACGAGCTCGAGCAGAACTTGCAGCCATTCGTGAGGCTCTTGATCATGTCATCGGAGCTACTCATCAAAATTGGGCGATCTTCTCGGATTTCAAGGCTGCCTTACAGAGCTTACGCGCAGCCCTGCGCTACGGCCCCCTACATCAACTGGTGACAGAGATAAGAGAAAAATCCCATCAAGCCATCACAGCCGGCCATGACGTAATATTCCAGTGGCTTCCACGTCACTTCGGAGTCATCGGTAACGTGTTGGCGGGTGAAGCTGCCCGTACAGGCCATGAGAGCGACCGCACCATTCTGCTTCCGCTTTCAAGGACCGATACCGCCACGACACTTCGCTCCTTTGCACGCAAGATTACCATGCAGCAATGGAGCACACCGGACTTCTCGAATCCCCGTCAGTATATTCAGGATCCTCTTCTTCAGCGCCGTATTCCGTATGGGCTGTCTCGGCCCCAGTCAACTTTACTTTGTAGACTGTGGTTGGGAGTGGCCTTCACGAAAGCCTACTCCTTCCTCATCGGGATGGCCAGCAGCGGCCACTGTGACGCCTGTGGGGCGGAAGAGACTATAGAACATGTGCTGTGTCGCTGCCCCGAATACTCGTCGGAGAGGAGCGTGCTTGCCACCGCGCTCAGCCGATTGGACAATCGGCCATTTACAGTGGAAACTATTCTAAGTCATCGGTCTTTACCATCGACATCGCAGAAGGCGACGAAAGCCCTCTTGCGATTCCTGAGTGAAACGAACTTGCGTGAAAGACTATAGTGCCCGAAACGGGACTAGAGAGCGCGCGTTCCCACTCCTATCTCTTCCTCTTCTCCCGCCCTTTTATTCCCTGAGCACCATTCCCCCAGTGCAGGGTAGCAAACCGGGCTCTACACCTGGTTAACCTCCCGGCCTTTCCTTTCTTTCTTTTCTTCCTCTACAGGGTTTTTTGTAATTTCCTAGAAAAGTGCTTCTCGGTCCCTGTAAGTCTGCTTGCGTGCTTTGAAGAGAGAGAGAGAGAACAACTTCATTGAATGGCTTGCAGTCGGTTAAGATGTCTCCCCACTGGGAAGACGGGTCTTCACCGCGACGCGGCCATCGCGTCTATCTCGGGCGCCGTGCTCCTCGAGGACTTGCTCACTCGCTACTCCTTCGGGTAAAGAGGGCCGCCGCCCCCTTCCTGGGGGTGCTTCCCCCCTTCCCCTCAGTTTCGCTCGGTCGCTGCCTTTCCACAGCTGCCGAGACCTGCTGCACGGCCTGAAGCTGTGCTTCTCGATCGTAGGTCTTCAACGCCGTCTCAATTGCGTCGTCATCTTGCTGGCCTCTCTTGGGTTCATTCTGCAGTCCCACAGGATGTGAGCCGCGGTGGCTCTCTCCTTCGCACACAGTTTACTCACATCACTTTCATAAACACTGGGGCACACGTAACTAGCTACCACGGGGGTAAGTAAGGACCCCGTGGAGCTGTCTACTTATCAAAAACTTCGTTACTGCAATATCGTGTTGGCGTCCCTTCATTGACTTTCGTTCCTTCGTCTTTTGGCGCGAATAACTACAACAGACAACTGCGACACTTCCAGCCCCACCTTCCGCATAATCGTAGCTCTCCGTGGCTGGTGTGCACATTCTCTACTCACGTGTCACGCGAGTTGGCGTCAGCGAGCACGTCTTAGGCTAACTCTTGTTCCTCGCCTTGCAACGTGTTGTGGTAGCGCGGTGGACGTTGATTCGCGAAGAATGCAGTACCTGCATAATATACCAGATCTTCGTACAAAGAATAAGTTACATGTAATGGCCCTTGTAAAAATTGACAACCTTGCCCCCTTCCATTTCTCGGCCTTCTCCCTCAACGCCTGTGTCTGGCTACGCCAGTATGGTTCGCTATCCCTGTAATGTTCCAGTTCAACGCCCAAGTACTTCACTGGAGTGGTGACCCAACTAATATTAGCAAAGGCTGGCGGTGTTGATGACCATTCCCCTTGCCAATATCCTTTGCACTTTGCCCAGTTCACAAAACTACCCGTCACCATGCCAAACATTCTGACCGTGTCAACTACCAATTGAATGAACGCTTTCTTCGTTCATACAAAAAACAGCCACGTCGTCTGCGTAAGCCAAAAGTTTGACTTCCGACTCATGTAGTCTGAAACCTTCGATGGCACTATTTCTGGTTATACTCATACACAGGGCTTCGATGTATATGCAAAACAATAGGGGGCTGAGGGGGCAGCTCTGGCGCACCGAACGCCATAGCTCGGCAAAACTGGATACCACTCACTCACACTCACTCAAAAAAATATATTTATCCTAACGCACTCACTCGCACTCGCACTCGCCACTCTGTCCTCACCACGCGCACTCACTCGCGCTCATGTGCACGCTGGCCATTTGTCTTCACCACTCGCACTCACTCACGTTCACGCTCACCACTCCACACTATCAACTCGCACTCACTCGCGCTCACGCTCACCCCTCCGCCCCGCCACTCGCACTCACTCGCACTCACGCTCGACACTCAGGCCTCACTACTCGCACTCACTCCCGTTCACGCTCACCACTCGTCGTCACCACGCGCACTCACTCGCACTCACGCTCGCCACTCCACCTTCACCACTCTCACTCACTCCCGCTCACGCTCGCTACTCGTCCTCACCACTCGCACTCACTCGCTCTCACGCTCACCACTCGTCGTAACAACTCGCACTCACTCACGCTCACCACTCATCCCCACCACTCACACTCACTCGCGCTCGCGCTCACCACTCAGCGTCACCACTCGCACTCATCCGCGCTCACGCTCACCACTCGCATTCACCGCTTACACTCCCTCGCACTCGCACTCACCCCTTGCAATGGCCACTCACACTCACTCGCAATCACCACTCGCTTCCTCCACATGATCACCCACTCACGCTCATTCACAACCACCGCTAATTCACGTTCCAACTAACTTTGTTTTTTTACAGCACGGGAGTTTTAACTTCGCCCTTATTGTAAACCAGATGAATCGCTCCATTTTGCGGAGACCTTCAATGCGGCCGTATTGACACCGACACAACTATGTTACGCGAAGCGAGAAAAAAATTTGGTGTTTTAAGAGATAAGCTTCACATTGGCTGTGAGACATGCCGCAAAACAATCATTGACTCCAACCAACGTGATCCAAATGACAAAAAAAAAATGTCTGTATTGCGAGAATTAAACCTCGAAGCTTTCTTCCGTGCAACCTGAGTCAAAGTCACAGTTAAAATAGAAACATTCAACAGTGTTAGGATGGCGGAATCGGATAGACATCGGCTTCAAATCGCGGGAAACCCAGGTTCAATCCTCACCAAGGGAAAGGTTTTTCTTGAAGCGCTTGATGTGCCTTCGCTTGACATCATCATCGTTTTCTGAAACCCACTTTGTAAGGTTCGCTTTTCTACATGGATTTTACTCGGGCTCCCACGCTATCAGCGAGGAATAAAAAGCTTCACATAAAAAAATGGCGAAGTTTGCACTAAGTTGCGCACTCAACTGATTAGAGACTCTGATTTTATTATTTTACCATTATTGCAAATATTAGGTTGCTTGAAGAGTTCGGAAAGTTTTTTGGAGCGTACCTATTACAACGTTGCCTTAGTGGTGAACCGGAGCACCGAGGGCCAACTAGTTTAACAAGAAAAAAGAAAACGTGGCGTTAAAGAGTCGTGCACGATGACAAGATAGGACGCATACAAGCGCCCGTATCTGTAGTATCTTTGCTGTTTCGTCGAAGTACGTTTTGTTTATTCTTTTCGTCGGCTACAAATTTCGCGGCGGCATATCACCCAGTCAGTCATGCGTCCTTCGACTGCGGCATGAGCAACGTCAGGTGCGATCACGCACTGCCTGCTGTTTCATCGAATACGGCTACCACACAACAGGGAGGATTTTGGCTTCCTTGTAGCTTATAAACGTGTTAATGCATAGTGCAGAGAGCAAATCCCGAAAACCGCTTAAGAATCCAATTGTCATGCCAAGCCCAAGCCAAAAAAGGGGGGCTTCCCATGACCCCCCCCTCCCCCCCCCCCCCCCCCGACGACATGGCTTACGGGGCGGTGTTTCCTCTCTAGTCTACTTACTAACAAACTCTATGGTGTGAACGAAGGGGGGCGTGCATGCATAGCTAGTCTTCATACCGCTACCGATGACATGCGCGTTGTGCTGGCGGGAAATTTAAACGTGGACCCGCCGCGGTGGCTCAGTGGCTAAGGCGTTGCGCTGCTGAGCATAAGGTCGCGGGTTCGATTCCCGGCCGCGGCGGCCGTTTTTCTGATGGAGGCGAAAAGCAAAAACGCCCGTGTGTACGAGATTTCGGCGCACGTTAAAGATCCCCAGGTGGTCAAAATTAATCCGGAGCCCTCCACTACGGCGCGCCTCATCGCCTGCGTTGCGTCGGCGCGTTAAACCCCCACAATCAATCAATAAATCTATTCATTTGTACTCATCTCCAATTTGTTTTTATTTTCATTTATTTTATACTATGCTTTATTTATTTACACTCATCTTTTACTTGTCTTTTTCCTCATTTTCATTTGTGTTCACATTATTTATGGATGTATTTTTCTTTTATATATTTTCATTGTTTTATGCACGTATTTTCATTTATTTTGATATATTTTTATTTATTTCTTTATTGAATGTCTTATTTTATTTTTTAAACTTAATTTTATTTTTTAATCTTTATTATTTATTACTTATAATTTAATTTTGTTCATTGCTTTGTTTTTAATATTAAACTTCGCCTTTAAGGGTGGAACGCGAAAGCGTTAGCGCTCTCCCTTTGTACATTTTTTGCTAAGAACGCGTCGCAGTCAATGGGCGCGCTACATTTCTTTGTATTTCATTTCTTATGCGCGCCCGCTCGCTATCATTTTCGTTGAAGTTTTACGGCGCCCAGCGTCACGGCGCACGCACAAGGCGAACCCGCTGGCTCGTGCGTGCAGAAGGCGACACGCCGCGATAATCATTTTCCGATGGCGCGTGCCTTACGACGCACATTTTGACGTCGTGTGGCGTCGTAAAAAGACATTTGGCGTGTTAAGTACTTTGTATACATTTGCGGTAAATGTGAAGTAAAGGGGGTGCCAGGGAAGGGGGCGTGGCATACATCTGGTAGGATCCTGTTTCTCGTCCGTCACCTTCCGGGCTTTATCTAAAATGCATGGATTTTATCTAAATGCATGGATTATCTAAAATGCATGGATCTAAAAACGAACTAAAATGCATGGATTTATCCCATGCTATGCTGAACTCGCCTGTCTAGACCTAAACCTAAACGGTGAGGTTGAGGTGCTATCGAGAAAATTCATTTCATTTTGGGGTGACGTAGGAGCTGGCGAGGTCGTATTCCCCTCTGCGTAGCCTACACTCAATGTACGTAAAACAAACCCAATGCTCTCTGCGAAGTCCATCCTTCTGTGCATGTGAAAAATTTAAAAGTTTTGTATCCCACGTTTGTTTTGCTTTATGTGGGGGCTTAAAAACCATCTTACGTGGGGCATTTTGGTGGATGGAGGTGCATTTATTAGTAAAACGAGGCTGGACTTTACATATTTGCACTATTTTCTGTAGGGACTTGTATTGTTCCCCTTATACTGTCACGCAGCCAGGAACGACGCAAGGTTTTTGAAGAAGTAACGTTTATTTGGAGCGAACGTTTGCTCCCTAATAAATCAAAAAAAGAAACACAAATGTCGACAGTGAACAAAGTGGCATGCACAGTCGAGCGTCGGCGAATTGAATGTCAAGGCGTATATTCAGCCCGATTTTATCGATAGGTGCTCCTTTCCGCAAACGTCGGTTAAGACCGAGAACACTATAGATTAAACTAGAAGCTTCAAGTATAGCGACCACAAGCAACACATGTTTCCTATCAAAATAAGATTGCCGGTGTGGCGTACAAAAGGAGGAGGACGACACCCGTGCTTCACTTAACACAAAACAGATAGCTGGGCGCGGCCAGGAGCTAGCACCAAAACATAAGCACAAAAATCAGATCGGTGTTGTTCTCGGCAGTATAGTTTTGTGTAGTAAATTACCAAACCCGAATGTCAGGAGCCTTTGAAACCCATTTGCCATTGAAACCGAATTATGATAAAAATTCGGCCGCAATCGCAATTAAGATGCGAAGACTGAGGAGACAGCGGACCTGGTGGTCGACACTAGCTTAAACTTGGCTTTTCTTAGGTATGCCCATTCACTTCAACTCAGCCAAAGTCCAAAGCCAACGCCCACTCTACAAACCGCGCTGCTGAGCACGAGGTCGCGGGTTCGATTCCCGGCCACGGAGGCCGCTTTTCTGATGGAGGCGAAAAGCAAAAACGCCCGTGTGTACGAGATTTCGGCGCACGTTAAAGATCCCCAGGTGGTCAAAATTAATCCGGAGCCCTCCACTACGGCGCGCCTCATCGCCTGCGTTGCGTCGGCGCGTTAAACCCTACAATCAAATCACATTACTCTACAAACCCAAAGGAAGTGCTGAGCGCCAAGAATGCGATGATAGCGTAATCGGATAGACGCCGGTTTCATGAAGCCAGGGACCCATTTTTCATTCCGACCACGAGAAGCGGTTTTTTTTTCTTGAGGCGCGCACTCCCCACACCTACTCGTCGGCTCCTCGCCTCCTCGCCATTTTCCCTGACAGTTGTTGGCCTAGCACTTTCCTCCTCTCCACTTTGCTGCACCGAGTTTTTGAGCGACGCCAGACACGGATGCAATTCGCAA
This sequence comes from Haemaphysalis longicornis, assembly GCF_048455015.1. Classification (NCBI taxonomy): domain Eukaryota; kingdom Metazoa; phylum Arthropoda; class Arachnida; order Ixodida; family Ixodidae; genus Haemaphysalis; species Haemaphysalis longicornis. Next base: position 131,137,657 of record NW_027526460.1, read on the forward strand.
GCTTAAACAGCTCAGCTGTTTAAAAAGTGAAGGCGATGTTAGATCGCCCGCAGCTGCTCTCGCTTCAGCTTCTGGTTATCATACACGCTCTAAATGCGGAATGCGTGCCTTGACACGTTCCGAACCAATATATCGGGGGAAGTACTGTCCATTATTAGCGATAGTCATTATTGCATTGTTGTATTCACTGCTTACGTCAGCAACCTGATTGGTGCCCGCCACAGCTTTCCGAGAGTCAGGGTTCTGTGGGGCTGGTGTTCATCTGTTCTGCTCACGTGCCATCACGTTCAGGTGTCACGCGGTACACACTGTGTTACAACTTTTGCAGTTCAATTCAAATTTTAGAGGGCAGCTCTTATGCGTCCGCTCCAGGGGTTCGTCAGCGTAGGCGTCGGCACCGGCATTGGCGTCTGTGTAACCGAGAGAACGAAGAGGACACCGAAGCGAGGCAAGCGGCATCGCGAGCCACCGTGTGTCGAGAGAAGAGGACGCCGCTGATAGGAAAGCTGTAGCGCGTGCCGTTGTGTGTTCGCCACGAGCCGCCGTGTGTCGAAAGAAGAGGACACTGGAGAGAGGAAAGCTTTAGCGCATGCCGTTGTGTGTTCGCCGATGACGCGATCACTAATGCGTAGCACGTCCACCGATACCAATGTGGAAACAAAGCGCAGCATAACAGGAGGTGTCTGCGGCGCGGCTGTGGACCGCACCCACTCGCTGGCTCCCGCGATGTCCGGATTAGCGTGGCAGTCGCACCGCGAAGAAGGAGTAATATGTGAAGAATAAAAGTGGTCTGTAACTATACATATACGTCTGTCCGAAATTATTTGCCTCAACATAGTTTGGATAGTCGAGCCAGCTAAACAGCTGCGCTCACATTTCGCATTAGGGAGTATCATAATGGTCATCCAATTTTTTGTAAATTTTGTGATACAGGCACATAAGCCCCTTAAAGCTTTCGATTCGTGGCCAATGCCCCAAGCGGGTATGTGGCATGAAGAAAGGATTAACAAGTTTTGTTCCACCGCTGGCAAACTGCGGAAATAGTGTGGTTGGTAACGCGCTTTTCTACGGCGCTGGAAGCCCGAGTTGAAATCCGATCGGAAGACAAGTGTTTTTTATTTATTTACTCTTTACAGCGGCAGCCCTTTTCTGTACCGAACAACTACAACCGCACTTTTTCGCAGAATGGGGCACTTAAAGCTTTCGCCCTCGTAGGCGTTGAGAAGAAGGATGGGCCTGCGCCGGAGTGGAATGATAAATGATTCCGGCCCAGGTTGAAAGTGATAAGGGCCGGACCCTTTCTCGAGCGACGCTGCTTGACGATGACGTTTTTTGGGGGTAGGGGTGCTGGGAGCGGTTTCAAAATCTGATTCCTCCTGACTGTGAGGTGTGAGGGCTGTGCGACGTGGTTGTTTGCCACTTGCCCGTTCAGCGAAATTTAATGAAAACCCCCTCGGACTGCGGCACATTAGCTTTACTATCGACACCGGAACATAGCATTCAGAATAAAAAAAAAAACTGAGATTGAAACGCATGAGAGCAGCGTTGAAGCTAACAAAGGCTTGTGTAGAGGCTAGTTGGTATGGCCTGGAATTCAAATTTAGCGTGCGTTGTATCCTTGGACGAATGACATGTAGGAACAGTGGGACAGACAAGTAACACGCATATCGCCTTTTGTTCCGAAGGCGCAGAACATACCACGTAAATATTGTGCCTGCCTGCCACATTTTTCAGTGTGTGCGAAACTCTGTGCCCGTACGGGAGCACTACCGGGGACTTTTCTGTGTAGTTTCGCTTTTCCTTCCGGTTTGTCATGAATTTTTCTGAGGCACTTTTAGCCACGGAAACCACCCCCTGCTTCGTGTATCCGCTGGACCTAAGGCGCTCAGCTTGAAAGCTCAAACTTCAAGAACAATGCCCCAGAAAAATTAATGACCAAAATAAAGCAAAACCATATAAAAAAAGCCCTCGTAGTGCTCTTGTACGCTCACAGAGTTTCGCACATACTGAAAAAAGTGGCAGGCAGGCACAATCTTTACGTGGTATGTTCTGCGCATTCGAAACTAAAGGCGATCTTCAAAAAAGTAAATTCGCTGAAGGAAACCACGCAAAACGTGCTATGGTCTCGTGGCTAAACCAAGTCAGCGAATTCGTCGAATTCGCAGTTCGCGTTGTTTATAAAATTCTCTTTTCATGTGGCGCATCTTACATCGGCCAAATTGGCCGGTGTTTGAATGATAGACTTCGAGCGCAACAACGCTTGCAAACAACTGCAATCGCCGGTCCATATAGCTGCCCACTGTGCTAGGTGTGGATGCGCGGCTGGCCATGCAACTGAGCTGTCATGCTCTCGGGACCAGAGAGTGAGGGAGGTGGCAGAGGCTGTTAATTAATATGTTCTCAGAGGCACATGGCGAATGTGTTAAGCGTGCCGACAATAGCGCGCACTGAAAAGGAGATCGCAATGCTAAAGAAAAAATCCGATGTCTTGTGAGCACACGTGAGCAGTTTCACCACGATTGTACCGCCACCACTACCTCGCATGCACACATGAAACGATCAACACTTTGATTAAACCAGTTGCAAATTTGCGCACCAACATAAGCTTTGTCTGTTGCACTGTCCCTGTCATTCTTCCAAGGATGCAGCGCACGCTAAATTTCAATTCAATACCGGCGTTGACCTTCAATTAAAGCTTTTTTTGCGTTTGTTTGACCGGCTTCTGAAATAAAGTAACTTTAGTAGGTTGGAAGAAAACGTCTATTGAGTTTATAAACCTAGCCTTAGACATTATATCTCAAATGGTGAACCAATGCATTCGCTGTTCTAACATTCCCTACCTCATTCTGACGACCACCCCTGAAACAGTTGGTACCGTGCTACACATAGATAGATTTCGCGATCACAACCTTCCTCAAGTAACCCTTAACATTCGGCTTGCGTTCACTGGCACTGAAACAAAAAAAAAATCACGGTTACAGTAAAGGTGACTACAGCAAAATTAACGCCGAACTCGAGACCTTCTATACTGACACATTCCTGCCATCTTTCTACAGTCGTAACATCAGTGATAACTGGGATAACTGGGTGGTCTACAGAGACAAATTATTTTCCCTAGCCGACCGGTACATTCCCTTATTTCAGTCAAAAATGATAAAGATAACCCCTAGCTTAGAAACAAAACGAAGCGTTTATTGACACCAAATTTTTGCGTCATGTTTTTATTGCTTAGATCGATGCCTGCAGGTATAACTATCATGAAACAGTAGTTCAAATACATCATCGGACGATAAATGAGGGACTATAACGCCGCGATAACCGCCGTCAACGGCTGCCGTTAAAAAAACCCTGAGTTCGCGGGCGCCCAAAAGTACGCTAGGATGTCATGGTTTCCGCTGAACCGGGCCGGCGCTAACACGTGGGTACGCAAAAACCTGTGACGCTCCATCCACGCGCCAGACGGTTGCGCCTTGTCATTAGCCGGGTGCCGGGTAGACGTCAAGGAGCAGGGGAGCACACGGCTACGTCACCTCGTTTGCTCTGCCACACCCTGATGTCACACGATGTCGATTTCGGTGGAAGCCTCCAGCACAGCAGTCTCGTCGGCGCTACGTTTGCACTCAATGTAGGATATGTTCCACGCGACGCATGCTGTTTATAATTTACGCAGGGTACCCTGGTGGGTAAAGGAAACGAACTGTACACTAATATCAGCCCCGAAAGTTGGTATCAGTACCCCTTTAACACCGTTGGGTGGGCAGTTTAGCGCTCGTGAAATCCGCTCCCAGAAACCGCTGGCGACCTCAGCGTTCTGCGCAGGCACACTGGCGTCTGCGCTCCGCTGGCCGAAAATCCGCTCAGCTAAAACTCTCTAGTTTTGCATTTTCTTAAAAGCGGCAATATCCTTTTTATTTTTCCCAGCACATGGAAAGGTTCATGCCCTACTGGAAATCCTGACGGCATTGCACATCCTTAAAATTTCAGCTTTTCCTTCTATGCATAACGCATTGCAAATCAATGGGATTCCCATAGCAAGGGGGAAAATGGAATCAGTTTGTGAGAATGAAATATCAAGCTATGTCATAATAACAGTGTTTACAAACTGCTATTTTCCCTTCTTAATGTATATATTATTCGACCAGGAGCATAGCCTGAGGGGGAACTTTCAGAGACTGAAAAAATAAAAGAAAAACGATTTTGATAATTTATAAAACGAAATGAAAGAAAAAATTGCGCCCACCTCTCCGCGAGGGGAACCCTGCGTAGATGCGACGCATCGTGGGGTTCACTTGGTGTTTCCGTTGGATTGATTCTGAAATCGCGTGAAACGTGTCGGGAACGCGTATGATTATTATGTTTTATGATTATTATTATGTTTTCTTGGCCAATCTTGGTCAATCTCTTTAAGTGGTATGCTTGGGGCTTCGCTGTCGCAACGACCTTTACTCCATCATTGTTGCTGTAAGTGGGAGCTTCTTTTCTTTTATTGCAAGTGTTAATCATTGCCCCATCATGCGTTGTATCAGTAGCATCTTGACGTAGTTTGAATGAGTCAAGGATATAAGGCGCGTTCGTAGCATTTGATTCTGTCTCGGTTTTGTGGCGCAGTGGGAAGAGCACCATGTACCTCGCGTTCCGCCCACTGGGTCGTGGGATCGAAACCGGGCGCCGCTAACTATTATTTTTTTTATAGTGTAGGGGGAGGGGTGTGGACAACACCGTATGGAGGGACAAGACGAGTGAATGAGATGCAGTCGCATCTAAAACGGAAATAGCATGTAAATGACACGTGCTTGCAGGGTTTTATTCATAGTGATTGGGAACTTCCACACTCATGACTGTAACAGGGCTGGACGAAGCTACTCGGGTGCCCATTCATTGAGCTTACTCGAAACACCAAAAAAATATTTTTTTTTCTGCATCCTGTCTGCACTACGCTGTTAATAAACATGTGAATAATTGTCATTCATATGCTGAGATCAAAGTTGGGGGGGGGGGGGGGGTGGAGCATGTAACAGTCCGGCGCTTTCTGTCTTTGCATGGGGCGTTTCCTCTGAAAATGATCAATTATACATTGTCGCTAAAGTATCTTTGGACAATATGATCATGGTTCAAGCACAGCTATAATGGCTCTTCGTTAAACAGCCAGCGCCTGATTTTCAATTCTCGCGCGCTAGTAGAAAGCATGCCGATACCGTTTAGGATTGCGATATTTCCGTCTACCGACGATAAATCGAGTAGCTTCAGTTCGCACGCAAAGTAGATAAAAGCACCGAGAAGCTCAGCAATAAAAGACGAAATGTTGTAGGTATATTTAAAAAGGCAAATAACACTGACTAGAAGCGACACCGTCGCGTTCCTTGTTGTCGTTTCCTCCTCTTCAAAATGGCTCTGTTTTTCTTTTCTTTTTTTTTTCGCGCCCAGTGTCGCGTCGCTTCGAGCTGTCGTTTTGCTTCTCGTCAGGAGCAGCGCTATTTTTTCGGCTGTCTACGATCACAGACCTCCCGAACCAAGGAAAACACTCATTTCTAACGCCAAAACCCCGTCATTCCCAAAGACGGCCAGCAGTTTACAGAATCCGGCCCCTTGTATGACTAGAACTTGAGTATGCACAAACCGGCAGCGGCTTGATAACTGCTAATTCGATTACGTCTGGTGTGCGTGGTCGCAACACTTGACACGGGGGAACCAGGACGATCCGCAGACAACGATACGTCGCACGCTGCCGAACAAGCTGCCGAACAAAAAAAAGGGAAAGGGAAGAAAGAGCACTGCACGAAACGCGAAGTTACCGTAACCACTACATAAATATCATAATGGGACATCTTGAAGGTAGAGCACTTAAACACGGACACTAGCGAAAGAAACGACAAACCACAGCGCTGTGGTTTGTCGTTTCTTTCGCTAGTGACCGTGTTTAAGTGCGCTACCTTCAAGATGTCCCATTTGCATTACCAACTAGCCCAGTTGTCACTTCTTCTACACATAAATATCAGTCAGAGCAGGCAATACTAGCTACAGGGCATCCGTAATTGAAAATAAATCTAATCCACACAAGCTCCCACGGCAAGTCTGGTCCTTCCTCGACGAACCTTCGGTCTTTTTACAACGAAGCTGTATACCTCTCGTTGGTGGAAAAATGTCGTGGCGTAAACGCAAAACGCACTGCAGGAAAGCCAACTTTCACTGGCAATGGTGATGATAGTGGATGAATTCAAGACAGTTCCCGTGTTCGGATTCGAACATGGGTCCTTCGCGATATGTAGCCGATGTCAATGCGATTGTGCCATTTCGACGCGGTCGAAGCCGTTCGCATTTGGAGAGGGGTACATGGACGTATCCAGTCATTAAACATAAATATGCACCCCTCAGTCAAGCGGCTACGATGGTTTAAAATTCGTTTCAATAAGCATCATACCGCATATGATGGATGATAAGGTCCTGTGAACAATGGGAACACCCTCGCACGCGTTCCCGGTAAAGGTTAGGTTGCAGCTTCTTTGGAAAGGGCCGTTTGATCTCATTTGAAACTCTCATGTGAAGTGCAAACTGCATAATGGTTTATAACCAAGCCTGCAGCAATGGGAGCACGTTCCTTCACCCCGCGTGTGTTTCCCGGTTGCATAAAATGTAGCGAAAATGGTCGCAGAACCAATCACGGTCTACAACAGCGACCACAAAGCGATTATCACTACCATTACTCCAAAGTAATAATAAAACATACCCCCCATCAGCATGTGTGGTGTTTCATACAGCTTCGCTGGACATTCACGTTCGCAGGGCGGAATGGTGGCCACATTTTTTTCCTTTAGCGGAGGTGGTTAGGATATTTAGCCATGACTTCCCTCTAATATTGTCACCTGTCACGATTGTTTACTGCTCTAAAAGGGAATTGCGATCGCAGCACCAAGATGTAAAACATGCGCGCCTTCGCTGCGCGTGGGACATGAAATAACAGGCGTCAGGGAATAGTTTTCCGTCTGTATGGTCAAAGCTAAAGGCCAACAGTCAAACAACGTAGAGATATCTTCCCTCTCGCATGTACCCCCATGATACGAGTTGTTGTTTAGCGCCACCCTTGTAACTTTCCCCAACTGTGACATTTTTAGTTCACGGGAACTGCGTAGATGGCGCTACCTAGCAATTTATCCCAGGGACCTATGTCACTTCTAATATTTTTTGCAATTTCTGAACTTTTTCGTTGATAACTGCTGTATGTTGAATAAACGAATCACAGCCAGCTACCTTAACATTGCATACACACAAAGAAAACATTGAAACTGTGCTAAACATATTTCGCGACGAGCTTTTACACCCCATAAGCAGAGAAAATAAGCATTAAAAGGATATCTGTACAAACGTTATAAAGCAAACGCGCGAGGTGCAGTAGATGTACCACCAAAAATGTTTGTCACCAAAAATGTCGTCCTTTCACCACTAAAGTTAAATCGAAAAAAAAAAAAAAACAGCTGCGGCGTCCGGAATCGACATCCCTTCCCGGCAAAACGAAACCAATGCGAAGTGCCCGAGGCGAAACCGCTCGGCCATCGGCACATGGAAGCTCTGAATGAAGAGTGCGCTTATGTAGCTGCTAGGCGATAACGGCGACTGTGTTTCAGAAATTGTCAATTTGGAACGCTTTATCGTCCGCGTGATGACTTGTCGTTTGCACGCAAGGGAAGCCAAGTCCCTGCTCTAGCTATATCAGTTAACACAACTTCCACTTCAGCCACTGTGTTGTCACTAGGCGCGTTTTTGTGGCTGAAAGTGGCCCCAAATTTTAGCTGCTTCCATAGGCTCCCATTGTTTAAACTTCATTCGCTGTGGGAACAACTAATGTTGCGTGCGCAAACGTGCTGTGGCCTTTAAAATGTTCGCAGTGATTACTGGAAGCATTCCCCGTCCTCACAAATTCAATTTATGCCCTGTATTTTTAATTAAATTCAAAAAACAGCCTCTTCCCATTGAAAACGCGCGTGCTTCGCGTCGGGGCCACCAGGGGCGTCGTTGCTTCGTGTCCCAGATTTCTGGATATGGGGGCAGCTGGAATAAACTGTTCTGCATTCTCAATTTTTAATGCTTAGTGCAAACGCTTTTATACGTTTCGTTTCGATTAGATGCGTATTTTAGAGCCACGTACTCCGCTTGTATGGACATATTAACCCATGAAAACTTGATTACTTTAATGTGATCTATCTATACATCTTTACAATTCTGCTTAGGCTTATTACGTTGGTTGATAATGCATGAAGCCCCAACTACTTTGTTTATATGTGAACTATTTATTGCATTTGTGTGTAAGCACTTCATTTAACATATTTCGCAATTAGATTTATATTAAAAACCGCCCGAACGATCCCTGTGCTGTGACAGCATTCGCAACGATGGTTCCCTCATCTCCACAGCCACTCGTGTTCAGGCCAGAGTATTATAAAAACCCATCGAATGCATATCGATAGCTTCCAACTCAAATATTTACAGCAACTCGCGCTTCTACCGTCGGGTTTCGTACTGAAAGCTAGCTCCGCCAGTGGTACGCCAACCGGAATGACTTCTGTATTGAGTTCTCCTCTTCGACTAGCTGTTTTTCCACCCTTAATAACTATTTTGTGAGGTAGTCTCGGAGCAATAAAAATATTTTAATCCTAATAAGTAAATAATTATGTAAATAGAACTAAATATCCAGGGCTCTCACCGAAGCCTGCGCTAATAAACGGTTTTTCTTAATGAAGGCAGCGTTTGAACGCCATGATGAGTCATTGTAATCAGGGGAGTAGTCACCGGGTTTATCACGGCATTTGAACGCCGTGATTACCTCGATGGATACCCACTGTATTAACTTCACGCGTTACAGCTAAACGTACTTCACACACCATGCAATTTAATCCCTGTGCTATCCCACCAAGCACCAGCTAATATAATCCAATCCGTCTCTAAACTCTAAGCTCCCTTCAACTCAACCTAGACTCGAAAATTTACCAAAGTGCCACAATAATACATAGCAGTTTTTATGCCTGCGTAATTATTTGTGCATCATCGTTCTGCTCAGGTGTTTCGCACGCATCTTTATGATATGGGCAATGATCACATGGGTTCGAAAGCGCACTTCGGCCACTTCTATCACAAAATCTCATTAGACCCAAGCATGTACGAGTGCTGTCTTCAAAGATGACGTTACCACGCCGCTACCAAATAGACATGAATATCAGCCTATTTTCTATTCGAGCACACTATTACGCCGCTAAGGCATGCCATGCACACACTAGTGCCTTCCCGTCAAAAGGCACCATGAATTATAAGCCCGACCTTTATATTATACATAGGGACCATGGCTGTACGACTTGCATGTTTCACAAATTGTTCAACCAGGGAAAAGCTGACTTAAAACGGAGGATTGAGTGCAAGCAATTAAATGCTCATACCTTTGTCAAGAAGCATTATTGCCTTTGTCTATAATTCGTTTCCCGCAGATTCGAGGTCTTAAAAATATTGAACGAACGCGTCTAGTTGGTTTTAATTCTGTAAGATACGGCATTCTCGTTAGATTACAGTTCACCATAAAGGCTGCATAAGTCAGACGGCTAAGAGACTTTTCGCAATGCGGAACGTGGGTACCAGGGTACCAGAGTGAGTATTCTCGTGCAAATACTAATCCAATCTTTCTGAGATCTTCCTTGATAAAAAAATTTGTGTTTACAAAGCATAGCCTTGATGACAGTTGACTAATTATCACTATCGCCATCATCCTATTTTATGACACCTGCTGGGTGAAGCATCGACTTCCAGCCGCGTCTACCCTGCGCTCTCTGAATTCATTTGTTGCCAGCAAATTGCTTTTCATATGCGGGATTAATAGTTGCAAGTTGGGCGAGTTGGTACGTGTTCATACTTAATCACAGCGCGCAGGACGGGACAGACAGAAAGATCAACCACTGATAGACAGGGATTAATACCCTGATTAATATGAAATTATAGGAATATATATAAAGGATTACATTCCCTGGCGCTTGGTATATTCTGACTCACCTTTGAATTTTATCAAGAATGACAGCCTTGCGAAGTGGGCACGGTAGAACTTAATTTTGCACCTGAATACAAGTATACGTTCGCTGTATTATCGGCGGGGTGAAAACAGGTGGCCATGGGGCACTGTTAGGATTAACCATGTCACTGAGTGGTTAAAACAGCTCATCACCACAACCACGCACAAGGTGCACCCATGTAAGCAGAGTGCAAACAGACCAATTATGCTAAGAAAATCACTGGAGATTCTTTAAATATAATGAACTGGATTAGCTGACAGATGCTGTAAGTTAAACTTGCGCTTGAAATAAATTTAAGGGCGTTTAAATAAATTTGAACAGGAATAATTGTATTGGGAGCTCGCTTTTCTTTGTAGCCGTCCCGCCTTTGTCTCATATGCCACGTTCTACCTATTCATTACGCTCATCTCCTTGCGTGTTCCGTCAGCAGGCCGACAGCGGCGGGCGTCTAAAAAACGCCAACGTCGCAGGACACTTGTCAGATCTGTCAAGGAAGTCAAGATGTACAGAAGACGGGGCAAACTGCATAAGCGGTAGTTTGCAGCAATGGCCAGCCACTCCTCATCAGAGGAGACTGGCGGCCTGCAGTGTAGATTTCGCAAGTTGGACGACCGCCAGGCTGTGCATTAATGTCAAAGGACGGGCCGTTTCTTTAGGCGCCAGCTGCCGCTGCCTTGATTTACGTAACTTGGGTTGGTTAAGCGGAGTACGTTCTTTTATGTTGAGAAACCTTGCTCGCCGTCTGCCTGTTAATTCACGAAATAGTGAGCCCCTTCTGCGAACGCGTTTATGGTATTTGACGGGATTTCAAACTAGATTGACGCTGACATTGCGTTATTTTGACGGCTTTCGTTCGGCTCTACTCTGGTAAAAAAGCAAGCAGTAGTGACAAATTGAGTTACGGAAAACAGCTCAGAAATTTTCGGTCTAGCCAGAACTTCGTATTTAACTGCACAAGAATACCAGCGCGAAACAGTTTACATAGATCGACTAAGAACTAGGACTACACCATCAGTCACAACACGGCGTTAGTTGCTTGTGACTGCACTTTTGTTTTTTGTTTTTGTTTATTTGCATTTGGGGGGGTGGGGGCAGTGTTTGTGTAGTGAAATAATCACCGTCTGCACGGTATTAAGCACGAAAAACTTCATTGCGCTCCCAAGCAGAACCGGAGTAAAATAGCTTTCTAAAGGAGCTCGTAGGCGCAGCTGTCGTCTGCACAAAAATGCAGCAGACGACGTTTTCTGTTCCTCAGTGGGCGTGTCTGCGTCACCAAATAATTATTTTGGATGGTTGTGTTTATCTCTCAACTGCTGGCTACCATGAGGGCAGTGTTTGAGGAAAACAATCTGACAAGAAAGACAGCAGGAGCTGGTAGTTGTTTTTAGTGAAAGGAAAACACATGCGGTAGCTACTTGCCAGGGCATGTTATTGAAACGGGAAACATTCACAGAAACCTTACCATCCGCCGCGCTTACATAAATAACGCCACTCATTTGCTGATATTTTTCCCTCAGAAGCCGAGTGCATGAAACGAAGACTTGAATTACAGTTAAAGAGCGGTAATCACAAATTTGCTCCAAGCCATGGTGAAAATCAAACAAGAAATCTGAGCTCAGTCTTACCGTGCCGTTGCCGGATAGGGAGAAGACTGGGCTTGTGAAGAGAATTTGCCGGGGCAGGAAAGGGTCTTATCGTGGAGACGACGTCCGGCTTGCTGATAACGATATGTCTTCGTCGAAGCACCTGTATATCTCAACACGAACGCGTTCCTTTTACCCAGTGCTCGTCAGCCGAACGTCGGCTACACCCGCCGTGCACCAACATGTGCGCCCGGGAGGAGGCGCATCATTGCGATATACATCTCATCTGATCCATATCGATCCGTGCCCGGCTGAAACAGGGTGGCAGGGTCGGCACAGCGCGGCCTTGAAAACACGGGACTACATCTCGCAGCGGAGCGAGTCGAAACACTTATTTCCGGTCGCGCAAAACTTCCGGCTTCCGGAGGGAAATCGAAACTGAAAGTAGCTGCTGACGCAAAGCATTTGTACATAAATGATGCGCTATGCAAATGACGTTTGTGGAGTGGTGATTCAAGCCGACGAACGCATTTCGGAACTGACGGTGTATATGCATATCAAGCGGTCTGGCTTGCCGAACACGGCGTTCCGTTGAGCGTTAATTGCCAAGCTCTCGAAATGAAATAAATGGTTCAAACCGAGTCACTGGTTTTCCCTTCTTTCTCTCTTTCTCACTTTTTTTGTTTGCTCCCTTATGAGGTACCACAGGTAGAGTACCCCTGGTCTTAAAGTGAGCCGCCAGTTTCTCGTTATTACTTAATGCTGCAGCTTTTTTTATGTCACTGCTTGTGACGCTTGAGTATCAAACACTTGTGCCGTATGAACCCCGTTTTAAGTATGCAAAGTAGGGGTCGGCAACCTCTTGAGATGGAGGGCCGAGATTCATGAAGCCGACACGGCGGGGTCGAACGGGGCTTGGTCCTGTGCAGCAAAAGGAAGTGACGACATTATCTGGTGAAGTGTGCAGACGTCGTGCCGAGGGCCGCATAATACTGCCCGGCGGGTCGAAGGTTGCCGACCCCTAATTTAAAGAATCCGATTTGTTTTTCGTTTTGTTTTGTTTTGTTTTGTTTTGCAAATTTTGGGTTTGTCAGCCTTCCCGGAGCCTTTTGTGCATGTGCTGGATAAGCACCTTGAAATTAAAAAACGGCAATTTAAAAGAAAATTTAAAATGTCATAGCTGACCTTACGAAATGCGAATTTTCCCCCGTTGCGATTCCATGGCACCAAGGCTGCTTCAATTAGTTTCTATTGCCGTATTCTCATATTATCTCCGTATGGCACATGTACAGCCAAGGGCGTGCCAGAGATCGTTTTGCATAAGAATCGCAATCTTTCAACTAAAAAACAATGATTCAGTGCGCTGAAAGTTTCAACAAGTACTTTTTATGCGGCACGACAAAAGAAAATGACTGGCAATATAGGCTAACCTCTGGGAAGAATTGCAACCACACTTCATTACATTAAAGTTTGCTTGAAGTCAGTGCGGAAATCAACTTAGCAATTTCATGAGTTTTGCTCAATAAAAAGGTTAAACTTGTCGTGTGAGCGCTTTTGCGGCTTGAAAACACTGCTCGAAAAATCAAGAATATTTAGGAAACTGTCGCTACGTGATACAAACGGAATGAACTCACTGGAAAAAGGTTAGCATTTTTCAAAGCACATGGAGCTGAGCAAAAACTGTCCGTAATTTTTTATAGACTAATTTCAGCAGTTTCTACGTTGCACAATCATCAGCATTGCGGCTGAGTGCTCGAAAAAGTGATCGAAAAAATACTCAGGTGGTCTGCGGATAACTGCTTGAGAATTAATGCAGATAAAACTGAGAATTTATGTAGTTACAACGAAAGCGATGTCTTTGTTTTTTTGTTTTGTTTTTTCAGAAACAAAATCAGTTTACCGGCGGACATCACGTTGAATAATTCGTAACTTGAACTTGCAACGCCTAAAAAAACGCAAGGTAGTTTTTTCATATAACACGTGTCTTTGCATACGTACATTAATTTTCTAGCAGGGCAACTTACGCGCATCATTAGGATAGCATATTCTGTGCGTAATCTTTAAGTTTAATTCACTATGAAGGCGAGATCCTAAGTTCCAAATTCTGGGATAACCCTCCGTTGTTATTATTTTTTGGCGAAAAAATTGCCGCTGCTGTTAGGAGCAAATAAATAGAGAACGCATGTGGGAACCAGTGGGATTTCTTCACAGTAGCCTATGCTCTACCGACTGGGCTATCCCAGCACGTTGCGAGAGCTAGAACAAAAGTTGTGGAAGTGACTTCACGGACAAGCTTAATTATTTTTCCAACAACTTCAAGATTATAGACAGAAATAAAGCCCCGCAAAACTTCGGATCTTTCCCTAGCACTCATTCCTCAACGCAGGCGCATGCGTGAAGTCATGGACATGACTAGCAAAATGTAACGTAGTCAGATCAGCAATGCCCACGGTTTACAAATTGGACCAAAGAAGCATACGTTTTAGATACAACAGTGGAAGTATTGACACGCATTTATTATGCCGCACTCTAAACCCGTGTTTTTTTTTTTATTTCGAAAGCACGCAAATAGCAAAACTAAGCGTAATAAATACATAAAGGAGATAAAAAAATGAACTAAGATATCCACCAATATCTGTGCTGCCGATTTGTTTTCCATATGCCGTGGGAAAATAATATGCAACCAAATAGCAGTTTTTGTGTTTGAAACAATTTGTAACTGACTTTCTAACTGACTTCCAATTAGGATTTAGAAAGAAACATTCTGTTGAAAGTACGCTATTGTAATACATAAAGACACGTTCCTGGGAAATTTTGAAAAAAGAGTATTTACCTGGGCATCAGAAAAACGTTTGATTGTGTCGACCATGCATAATTACCTCTTAATAAACAGAAAAACTGCGCTTTTGTGGGGGCGTTCTTTATAAATGAATAAATAAATTTTGTTAACGAGAAGAGTGCGTTCGAAAGCGCGCTTCTCTCGCGCCATCGTCAGCCGCCCATTTTCTGACGTGAGCTATCACGACACTGCCAAGTCCGCAGGACTAAATTTTACTAATTTATAGCGTGTGAAACGTGTGCAACCTTTTCTCGAACAAACAAAAAGTGAATACTAACCATATGACATCAGTAAAAAAAAAATTGCAGTGGCTTAGCTCGGCTATGCCAGGATATGCATAGCGTGAGGTAAGTTCAGCTGGTTATTCTTAGCTTTCCTGGTTGTCTAGGATTAGCTTGATTAGCGTGCTTACTGCTGCTTCAATGACACACACAAGGCATACGCATTATGTGACACATGTATTTTATCAAGCGGCTCCGGCGCAGCGTCACCAATCGCCCCAGAGCAAGGTGTACTATTAGGTGAGGACACAGCTTGCAAAACAAGCGTGTACTCGTCGTTTTAATAGTCACCAAACTGATGCCGCTGAGACCGTTGACGGCAGCGCCCTCCAGAGGCAGAGAAAAGAAGCTGCCTGAGTTCCGGCTACTCGGAGGTGTTCGGTTCTTTACGGCTCCTTGTCGGGCCTTCTCAGCAGCTTCCCTAACCGGTCGTCTGCTCGATGTCTTCTCGCCACGGCTTGGCTACAGTGGCTATTCTAGCCACTGTAGCATGGCCGACTCCGCCGGCCGGTGGTGCAGACCATGGTGCAGACGATAATTTGAAGAAAGCCGTGCGAAAGCCTCTGCGCTCTCCCAAGTGCTTCAACGTTTTCTAGGCGTGTGCTTTGAGTCGGTAACAATCAAAGGAACGTATAAAACACTAAACCTAAGGGAATGTGTGCCGCGGTAGTCGTTAAGAACTCACAAAAGTGAGATTTATTCTTGCGCAACGAATAATTGAGGTGCAAATCCTTGCAGTACGTATTGAGTACGTACTGCAACGGCTGCCAAGAAAACCTGACATTATTTAACGTTCCCTGCGATCATACACAAATGAATGCGTGCTCTGCAGCCATCCCCAGCAGAAAATATCCTACTTGAAGTCAGCATTTCTCTGAAAGTGCGGTTGCGAAAGTGTATTTTTCGGAGCTTGGACGTGAAGTACTACTGAATGTCGAAGAGGTGCGCGCTCGCAAAACGATGCAGTGCGGCCGATTTTAGCGTTGGCTACAGCCCCCGCTACTCAGTACAAGCAGCGGCAAAAAGAAAGCGTCCGCTGCCGGAACAACGTCCGACATACAAGTAAAGTAGCCCAGTTTCTGAAATGGATTAAACTAGCGGCGGGTACGCTGATGTTTCTTCGTCGTAAATGATGTTGCACAACTGGGGTAAGTTCACGCACGAAGCAGCGGAGGACCGCCCTCTACTTCAGTTTGCTTCATCTGTCTGGTCACCTAAACTCAGCTTCTGTGATCGGAGCAATACAAAATTGTGCTGCATGTTTCATCTCTCAAAAATACAGCCGTCATCTTAGCATAGCTCAAATAAAGACTGATAACACTCTCGAACCCTGACAAATACGTCGTTCCGTTGCTATCGTCTGTTTAGTTCACAAGAATGTAAACTGCTCTTATCTTTCCCCAGTTCCCCTCGAAGCTCCCGTACGCTTGTCCAATAGGTTGCAGGCATCAATAAAGTTATACCTAACCTAACCTAGGTTAAGCAATCTGCGGTGTATCAAACGCATTTAGGTTCGCACCCAAGCATTTAACCCATCGGCACTGCCCACACTGGTAATATTAAGGAATGATCTTCCCCACACAATTCTTTCACTCACTGACCATATATATTATTCCGCGACCAATTGTACCAGCATTATTCGTCACAAAAATGTAGATTTGTGCACGCGCACATGTGTTTTGCCGCCTTCTTGCCGTTTTTAATACAGTGCGCACTATTTTGTGCGTAGTGTAGATGCTTTTTTGCACAATTTGCTTGTCTACCTGTCGCATTTACACACCTTTGTATTAGACAACACTATTGTAACTACAGTGCGCTTCTTACATGTTACCTCTTCTGTTAGTTATACTGTAATAGCGCATTGTATTGTTCTATATTATGTTGCTTCTGTTCAATTTGTGTTTTTGCTTTTGTCGCCCCCCCCTTACTCAGTGTTCCTACACAACATTTTGGTAACTACAGTACTCTATTTCCATGTTACCTCTTCTATTAGTTATGCAGTACTACCACATTTTATTGCTTTATACATGTTGATTCTGTTCAATTTGTGTTTTTGCTTTTTCGCCCCCCCCCCTACTCAATATAACTACGGAAACCTGTAAGGTAATGTAAATAAATAAATAGATAGATGTAACTTTATTGGGAAAATGGCTGGCTCCGAGGCCTATAAGGATGGCAAGGAGGGAAAGGAGGGGATAAAATTAAATCCGGCTCAGAATGTCAGCCTCGCGTGCGAAGTTCCAGAGGGAACGCACGACTCGGGCCGCGTGCGTGTGCTGTGGTGGCGTGATCCAGAACTCGTACGTTGTAACTTGGCGGCGATGGCGCGCGCGAATAGCCTCAAAACCGGGACACTCCCACACAAGATGCTGCATAGTGGGGCGGACCCCCAGGTCACATGTTCGACAGGTGACGTCGGGATGGGAGGGTTCAACGTCCTCAGGTTGGTGGCGTCCACGACGAGGGATGTAGGCTCGCCATTTAGCAATAACATCATCGGTGAGGGCCGCGCCAGCTCGAGCCTTATGGATACAAACATCGGCAGCACGCGGCAGTCCGCTCGGCAATGAATGGGGGTCAAGAGGTACCGCTGCAAGAAGTACTTGCCGTCCACGTTGCTTCTAAATAAATAAATAAATAAATAAATAAATAAATAAATAAATAAACTACCTATACCCTTAATAATCAAGAACTAGAAGTGTACATTTCCGTTCTTTAGACACGGCAGTGGTAGTACTGACAAGGTTAATGCTGTAAAGTGTGTAGACACCTGAAATCATTTTTACAGAGCATGTGTTAGGTTATGATAATGTGAAATAATTTTGTTCGAAGCGCTATAGAAGCCGGCAGAATCACTCATAATTGTCATTTTCTACCGACTGGCGTAAGGCGACATTTGTAACCGGCGCTGTTTCATTCACATCTTAATTTCTTAATTACTGTGCATTAGTGTGGGCAAGAACCACATCGAAAAACCTACATGAAATAGCAGTATTGCAAAGGACAGCAATTCGAGCAATCTGATACGCTGCCAAGGAAACTGCCCCTAAAAGCATGCCAGACTTGGCCAGCGTATCCCTAAAATCTTGAGGAGGTCGAGCTCGCATGTCGCCGTGGGAAAAATTGGGGCCCTTCCACCCTGGGTAGAAGGGAGCTTCAGCGAACATGGCGCTCTGGTGGGACTTGCTATGGAGATTCGCTATGTTGGATTACAAGGATAGCAGCGCGATCTGTGCGTCACAGAATAAGGACACACACAGTTGACGGGTAGAGACAAAGACGTTTTATTATAGCGCGCCCACGTCAATCTCGGCACAGGCTCTAGTGCACCACACAACGAGTGTGTCGTGTCTCTTTATTGAAAGAAAAAGGAGAAAACGACCCATCCGATAAGTGCCTCTCTGATTGAGGGCGACTCCATAGAGATTGAATTTATCCCTGGTATTCTCAGTCCTTCCTCCCCTCGAGCCTCCAGTGGAAATGATCCTCTTGAAATCAATTTTCCCATGTATACGCGTTGCGGAATGCTCCCTTCAGCCGATTGGAGGGAACGAATGTAGTGGAGGAGGAGCTCAGCATACCGTCCTTGTAAGAGGTCATACAGAAAAGAAGATAGACAGAAAAAGAGGACAGACCCGCCGCGGTGGCTCAGTGGCTAAGGCGTTGCGCTGCTGAGCACGAAGTCGCGGGTTCGATTCCCGGCCGCGGCGGTCGCTTTTCTGATGGAGGCGAAAAGCAAAAACGCCCGTGTGTACGAGATTTCGGCGCACGTTAAAGATCCCCAGGTGGTCAAAATTAATCCGGAGCCCTCCACTACGGCGCGCCTCATCGCCTGCGTTGCGTCGGCGCGTTAAACCCTACAATCAATCAAATCAAAAAGAGGACAGAAAGGGAGGAGAAGAGAGAGGATGGATTGCAAGCCGCGCAGCACGGACGACACTGGCAGCATCATAGGCGGTTCGGGAGTCCTTCGAAAACTCCAGCTTCAGGGCTCTGGACGCGTTTCCGCCATTTGAAGGGTATCACTCCGGGAGCAACAGGTTCTAAGGGGTGCAGGGTGGCAGTCCTAGTTTCCCGTTTGACGCGGCAAGCGCTACTCGAGCCTGCGAATGTTGCGGACACTTTCAGAGCGCATGCGCGAGTGTTTCTACTGCAGGACAGTCGGGGCAAGTGGGTGAA